>NC_090646.1:297988340-297995840 GCF_040937935.1 Hyperolius riggenbachi | reverse complement strand
AGCAACTGATTTGCATTTTATTGAGTGAAATAAGTTTTTGAACCCTTTAACAATAAAAGACTTAATACTTAGTGGAAAAACCCTTGTTTGCAAGCACAGAGGTCAAACGTTTCTTGTAATTGATGACCAAGTTTGCACACATTTTAGGAGGAATGTTGGTCCACTCCTCTTTGCAGATCATCTCTAAATCCCTAAGGTTTGAGGCTGTCTCTGTGCAACTCTGAGCTTGAGCTCCCTCCATAGGTTTTCCATTGGATTAAGGTCCGGAGACTGACTAGGCCACTCCATGACCTTAATGTGCTTCTTCTTGAGCCACTTCTTTGTTGCCTTTGCTGTATGTTTTGGGTCATTGTCGTGCTGGAACACCCATCCACGACCCATTTTCAGTTTCCTGGCAGAGGGAAGGAGGTTGTCGTTCAGGATTTCACGATACATGGCTCCGTCCATTTTCCCGTTAATGCGATTAAGTTGTCCTGTGCCCTTAGCAGAAAAACACCCCCAAAGCAAAATGTTTCCACCCCCATGCTTGACGGTGGGGACGGTGTTTTGGGGGTCATAGGCAGCATTTTTCTTCCTCCAAACACAGCGAGTTGAGTTAATGCCAAAGAGCTCTATTTTGGTCTCATCAGACCACAGCACCTTCTCCCAGTCACTCAGAGAATCATTCAGGTGTTCATTGGCAAACTTCAGACGGGCCTGCACATGTGCCTTCTTGAGCAGGGGGACCTTGCGAGCCCTGCAGGATTTTAATCCATTGCGGTGTAATGTGTTTCCAATGGTTTTCTTGGTGACTGTGGTCCCTACTAATTTGAGGTCATTCACTAACTCCTCCCGTGTAGTTCTAGGATGCTTTTTCACCTTTCTCAGAACCATTGACACCCCACGAGGTGAGATGTTGCGTGGAGCCCCAGAGCGAGGTCAATTGATGGTCATTTTGTGCTCCTTCCATTATCGAACAATCGCACCAACAATTGTCACCTTCTCTCGCAGCTTCTTGCTAATGGTTTTGTAGCCCATTCCAGCCTTGTGCAGGTCTACAATTTTGTCTGACATCCTTGGACAGCTCTTTGGTCTTTCCCATGTTGGAGAGTTTGGAGTCTGCTTGATTGATTGATTCTGTGGACAGGTGTCTTTTATACAGGTGACTAGTTAAGACAGGTGTCCTTAATGAGAGTGACTAATTGAGTAGAAGTGTCTAACCACTCTGTGGGAGCCAGAACTCTTAATGGTTGGTAGGGGTTCAAAAACTTATTTCACTCAATAAAATGCAAATCAGTTGCTATCTTTTATTTAACCACTTGGGGACCACAGTCTTTTCGCCCCTTAAGGACCAGAGCCTTTTTCTCCATTCAGACCACTGCAGCTTTCACGGTTTATTGCTCGGTCATACAACCTACCACCTAAATGAATTTTACCTCCTTTTCTTGACACTAATACAGCTTTCTTTTGGTGCTATTTGATTGCTGCTGCGAGTTTTAGTTTTTATTATATTCATCAAAAAAGACATGAATTTTGTCAAAAAAATGACATTTTTAACTTTCTGTGCTGACATTTTTCAAATAGAGTAAAATTTCCTATACATTTGAGCGCGAAAGTTATTCTGCTACATGTCTTTGATAAAAAAACAAACCATTCAGTGTATATTTATTGGATTGGGTAAAAGTTATAGCGTTTACAAACTATGGTGCCAAAAGTGAATTTTCCTATTTTCAAGCATCTCTGACTATTCTGACCCCCTGTCATGTTTCATGAGGTGCTAAAATTCCAGGATAGTATGAATACCCCCCAAATGACCCCATTTTGGAAAGAAGACATCCCAAAGAATTCACTGAGAGGCATGGTGAGTTCATAGAAGATTTTATTTTTTGTCACAAGTTAGCGGAAAATGACACTTTGTGACAAAAAAAAAAAAGTTTCCATTTCTTCTAACTTGCGACAAAAAAAAATGAAATCTGCCACGGACTCACTATGCTCCTCTCTGAATACCTTGAAGTGTCTTCTTTCCAAAATGGGGTCATTTGTGGGGTGTGTTCACTGTCCTGGCATTTTGGGGGGTGCCTAATTGTAAGCACCCCTGTAAAGCCTAAAGATGCTCATTGGACTTTGGGCCCCTTAGCGCAGTTAGGCTGCAAAAAAGTGTCACACATGTGGTATTGCCGTACTCAGGAGAAGTAGTGTAATGTGTGTTGGGGGGTATTTTTACACATACCCATGCTGGGTGGGAGAAATATCTCCGTAAATGACAATTTTTTGATTTTTTTTTACGCACAATTGTCTATTTACAGAGATATTTCTCCCACTCAGCATGGGTATGTGTAAAAATACACCCCAAAACACATTATACTACTACTTCTGAGTACGGCGATACCACACGTGTGGCACTTTTTTGCACCCTAACTGCGCTAAGGGGCCCAAAGTCCAATGAGTACCTTTAGGATTTTACAGGTCATTTTGCGACATTTGGTTTCAAGACTACTCCTCACGGTTTAGGGCCCCTAAAATGCCAGGGCAGTATAGGAACCCCACAAATGACCCCATTTTAGAAAGAAGACACCCCAAGGTATTCCGTTAGGAGTATGCTGAGTTCATAAAAGATTTTTTTTTTTGTCACAAGTTAGCGGAAATTGATTTTAATTGTGTTTTTTCACAAAGTGTCAATTTCCGCTAACTTGTGACAAAAAATAAAATCTTCTATGAACTCATCATACACCTAACAGAATACCTTGGGGTGTCTTCTTTCTAAAATGGGGTCACTTGTGGGGTTCCTATACTGCCCTGGCATTTTAGGGGCCCTAAACCGTGAGGAGTAGTCTGGAAACCAAATGCCGCAAAATGACCCGTGAAATCCTAAAGGTACTCATTGGGCTTTGGGCCCCTTAGCGCAGTTAGGGTGCAAAAAAGTGTCACACATGTGGTATCACCGTACTCAGGAGAAGTAGTATAATGTGTTTTGGGGTGTATTTTTACACATACCCATGCTGGGTGGGAGAAATCTCTCTGTAAATGACACATTTTTGATTTTTTTTAAACACAATTGTCCATTTACAGAGAGATTTCTCCCACCCAGCATGGGTATGTGTAAAAATACACCACAAAACACATTATACTACTTCTCCTGAGTACGGCGATACCACATGTGTGACACTTTTTTTTGCAGCCTAGGTGCGCTAAGGGGCCCAACGTCCTATTCACAGGTCATTTTGAGGCATTTGTTTTCTAGACTACTCCTCACGGTTTAGGGCCCCTAAAATGCCAGGGCAGTATAGGAACCCCACAAGTGACCCCATTTTAGAAAGAAGACACCCCAAGGTAATCCGTTAGGTGTATGGTGAGTTCATAGAAGATTTTATTTTTTGTCACAAGTTAGTGAAAAATGACACTTTGTGAAAAAAACAATAAAAATTGATTTCCGCTAACTGTTAACAAAAAAATAAAATCTTCCATGAACTCGTCATACACCTAACAGAATACCTTGGGGTGTCTTTTTTCTAAAATGGGGTCACTTGTGGGGTTCCTATACTGCCCTGGCATTTTACGGGCCCAAAACCGCGAGTAGTCGGGAAACCAAATTTCTCAAAATGACTGTTAAGGGGTATAAGCATCTGCAAATTTTGATGACAGGTGGTCTATGAGGGGGCAAATTTTCTGGAACCGGTCATAAGCAGGGTGGCCTCTTAGATGACAGGTTGTATTGGGCCTGATCTGATGGATAGGAGTGCTAGGGGGGTGACAGGAGGTGATTGATGGGTGTCTCAGGGGGTGGTTAGAGGGGAAAATAGATACAATCAATGCACTGGGGAGGTGATCGGAAGGGGGTCTGAGGGTTTGGCCGAGTGATCAAGAGCCCACACGGGGCAAATTAGGGCCTGATCTGATGGGTAGGTGTGCTAGGGGGTGACAGTTGGTGACAGGAGGTGATTGATGGGTGTCTCAAGGTGTGATTAGAGGGGGGAAATAGATGCAAGCAATGCACTGGCGAGGTGATCAGGGCTGGGGTCTAAGGGCGTTGTGAGGGTGTGGGCGGGTGATTGGGTGCCCCAGGGGCAGATTAGGGTCTAATCTGATGGGTATCAGTGACAGGGGGTGATTGATGGGTAATCAGTGGGTGTTTAGAGGAGAGAACAGATGTAAACACTGCACTTGGGAGATGATCTGACATCGGATCTGCGGGCAATCTATTGGTGTGGGTGGGTGATCAGATTGCCCGCAAGGGGCAGGTTAGGGGCTGATTGATGGGTGGCAGTGACAGGGGGTGATTGATGGGTGGCAGTGACAGGGGGTGATTGATGGGTGATTGATAGGTGATTGACAGGTGATCAGTGGGTTATTACAGGGATGAAGAGATGTAAATATTGCACTCGCGAATAGATAAGGGGGGCTCTGAGGGCAATCTGAGCGTGTAGGCGGGTGATTGGGTGCCCGCAAGGGGCAGATTAGGGTCTGATCTGATGGGTAACAGTGACAGGTGGTGATAGGGGGTAATTGATGGGTGATTGATGGGTAATTAGTGGGTGTTTAGAGGAGAGAATAGATGTAAACACTGCACTTGGGAGGTGATCTGACGTCGGATCTGCGGGCGATCTATTGGTGTGGGTGGGTGATCAGATTGCCCGCAAGGGGCAGGTTAGGGGCTGATTGATGGGTGGCAGTGACAGGGGGTGATTGATGGGTGGCAGTGACAGGGGGTGATTGATGGGTGATTGATAGGTGATTGACAGGTGATCAGTGGGTTATTACAGGGAAGAAGAGATGTAAATATTGCACTGGCGAATTGATAAGGGGGGGTCTGAGGGCAATCTGAGCGTGTAGGCGGGTGATTGGGTGCCCGCAAGGAGCAGATTAGGGTCTGATCACCAAATTATCCCAGGTAAAACCATAACACTAGGGGGTTACAGGATCATTTTTAGGGACTTTATCCACTGCGGGTCTCGGTTTGCGGTATATGCAGTTACTTGCCCATGTGGGAGATTTTATATTGGGAAAACAACAAGACCCATTAAACAACGCTTCCAGGAACACTATAAATCAATAGAGAAAGGTAAAGCGGCAGGAAGACTTTTTTCCCATGTGAGAGACAGCCATGAAGGGAATGCAGACTGTCTACGTTTTTGTGGTCTTAAAATAGTGGAGTCTCCACACAGAGGGGCAACCGAGATCAATGTCTCCGCAGGGAGGAAGCTAAATTGATTTCACTTACTAATGCATGTGGAAATTTGGGGCTCAATGAACGTAATGAGTTATGGTGTTTTTTAGATAAACACGGTTAATGCACTGGATAGTACTGTATACAGATCTCCTTTGTGCTGACCCTGTCTGGTTTCCTCCTTTCTTTCCCTTATAACTCTCTCCCTACCCTCTCCTGTAATATACTAATGGTATCTCAGACGCTTCCCTTCTTCTTATCTCTCTTTTAGCCTCAAGTGAAACATAAGGTTATGCTTCACTGTCACCCGAATTTCATGGAAGGATGATGACCTTGCGTGTTTGAGGTCGCACTGCTTGGGGAAATACTTCCCTATAGTGGTCATGTTGAACCCTAGTGTAGTTCAGCAAAGTTCCAGGAATTTGAAGGGTGTAGGCTGAACGGGGTTGCTCTATACTGATTCCCTCTTCGCTTTCTATCCTTCTATTTATTAGGCTGATTAGGCTCTTCTATATGATTACTCTGCATATTTATATCTGCAAATGTTGTTTTCACTGCTGCTTTGTATATATTGCTTTTAATAAGGCTGTTTTCTGTTTTGTTTTGTAATTCCAGGCTCGCCACGCTGCCTCTCCGGTCGCCTAGGTTACTAGACGCCGACTCTTCATTCACCGATACCACTAGCTACTGCGAATGGGTGGAAGTGATGGGGAAGTCATGTGACACCCCAACAACCAATCAGGCGAACGCCTGAACGATCCACCCGGAAGTGACTCACTGGACTATGCATGGAGCTAGTGGCTCGGGGCGGTGCGCGGATACGAACGCACGCTCGGCGGTGGGGCGGTTGAAAGAGGTGTGGTAAGCCGGTTAACCTTATTGTATTGTATTGTATTTAATAATGTTCGTTTCTGTGACACTTTGCTATTGGTTGCCTCTGACGAAGCAGGTTTTTCCTGTGAAACGGCTGTTAGGCTTTACCTGTATGTCAAGCGGTTTGGGGATGTATTAAAGGTGTATTAGCATTACTGCTGCTGTAGGTGCCCGGATACTTCTTTCTACTTTTCATTGTCTGATGGGTAACAGTGACAGGTGGTGATAGGGGGTGATTGATGGGTAATTAGTGGGTGTTTAGAGGAGAGAATAGATGTAAACACTGCACTTGGGAGGTGATCTGACGTCGGATCTGCGGGCGATCTATTGGTGTATGTGGGTGATCAGATTGCCCGCAAGGGGCAGGTTAGGGGCTGATTGATGGGTGGCAGTGACAGGGGGTGATTGATGGGTGATTGACAGGTGATTGACAGGTGATCAGGGGGGATAGATGCATACAGTACACGGGGGGGGGGGGGGGTCTGGGGAGAATCTGAGGGGTGGGGGGGTGATCAGGAGGGAGCAAGGGGCAGTTTAGGGTTAAAAAAAAATAGCGTTTTTAGATAGTGACAGGGAGTGATTGATGGGTGATTAGGGGGGTGATTGGGTGCAAACAGGGGTCTGGGGGGTGGGCAGGGGGGGGTCTGAGGGGTGCTATGGGCGATCAGGGGGCAGGGGGGGAGAAATCAGTGTGCTTGGTGCAGACTAGGGTGGCTGCAGCCTGCCCTGGTGGTCCCTCGGACACTGGGACCACCAGGGCAGGAGGCAGCAAGTATAATAGGCTTTGTATACATTACAAAGCCGATTATACTATTTACATGCGGCGATCTGGGTGCTAGTAACCCGCCGGCGCTTCCGAACGGCCGGCGGGTTACAGCGTGAGGGGGGCCGAGCCAGTCGCCGGCGGCTGATCGCGTCACTAATGACGCGATCGCTGCATAACCACGCCTGCCGCCGCCTCCGCCGATGGGCGTATTGCGGTCGTTTGGGCCCAGTCTTTGCCGCCGCCCATCGGCTGGGGGCGGTCGACAAGTGGTTACGTTTATTTTTTCGATTTTCCTTGTGATGTGCTATCTGCCACTGTTAAAATAAACCTACCATTGAAATGATACTGTTCTGAGACTTTTCATTTCTTTGTCATTGGACAAACCTACAAAATCAGTGAGCGGTCAAATAATTATTTCCTCCACTGTATGTATGTGTATGTATGTATGTATGTATGTATGTATGTATATGTACGTATGTATATATGTATGTATGTATATATATATATATATATATATATATATATATATATATATATATATATATATATATATATATATATATATATATATATATATATATATATATATATATATATATATATATATATATATATATATATATATATATATATATACATACAGTGGAGGAAATAATTATTTGACCCCTCACTGATTTTTTAAGTTTGTCCAATGACAAAGAAATGAAAAGTCTCAGAA